>NC_049909.1:10835672-10842318 GCF_001411555.2 Juglans regia | reverse complement strand
CCGAAACCCCAAACTGAATTTGGGGTTTCGGATTGAAACCCCCTCAATTTTAGGGGTTCAATCCGAAACCCCTCAACTTGAGGGGGTTTCAATTCAAACCCCTAAATTGAGTTAGGGGTTTCAATTGAAACCCCAAACTGAAATTGGGGTGGTTTCAATTGAAACCCCTAAATTGAGTTAGGGGTTTCAATTGAAACCCCAAACTGAAATTGGGGTTTCAATCCGAAACCCCAAACTGAATTTGGGGTTTCGGATTGAAACCCCCTCAATTTTAGGGGTTCAATCCGAAACCCCTAAACTTGAGGGGGGTTTCAATTGAAACCCCTAAATTGAGTTAGGGGTTTCAATTGAAACCCCAAAATTGAAAATTAAGGGGTTTCAATTGAAACCCCTAACTCAATTTAGGGTTTCGGATTGAACCCCTAAATCAATTTAGGGTGAGTGTGAGACTGAGTCAGAGAGAGTGAGTGTGAGAGATCGGCGAGAGACTCAGAGACAGAGAGTGAGAACGGAGAGTGAGAGAGGAGAGTTCGAGAAGGAGAGTGAAATGCAGAAATGGGAAGCAGACGCGGGGAAGGGGGGGGACCTTAACTAATAGTGAAACGGCGCCGTTTCACTATTAGTTGAGGGGCGGCACTTACCAGACCTAAGTGAAACGGCACCGTTTTGTCTATAACAAAACGGCGCCGTTTCACTCTACTTATTTGTTTTTTTTTTATATATATAATTTTAATTATATTTTATATATATATATATATAACTCAAGCGGGGCGGGGCTTCGCCCCATCCGCCCCCCCCCTCCGCATCATCCATGGGGTGCGGGCGGGGCCCCCCGCACCCCGCTTTAGCGGGCCGGATCCCCCGCCCCGCATGTGCGGGGGCGGGGCGAACGGGGAGGGTCAGCGGGGAACGGGGCCCCGCTGCCCACCCCTAGGAATGGAAGAGGAAGGGAGAGCCAAAGCTCCAACCCCTCTCCTCTAGTCTGGTTTTTTTTTTTTTGGAGGGGGGATTGAGTTGACGAGATGAGAGAAAAATAAAATAAGAGAAAATAGGATTTTTTGGATTTCGCCTCAAAGCTAGAAGCTTTTTTCAACCATATCAATAGTTAGTTTTGACGCGTTATAAATAATTATAAAGTTGATGTGCATCAAATAGATATCCTATGTTAGCAACAAATATTAAGAAATTTAAAAAATAAAATAAAATAATTTATAATTTTGGGAAAAATAAAACTATAAAGAATTATAAAATTACTTTTTAAAATGATTATTTTTTAAAAAAGTTATTAGAAAAATAAAAATTCAAAAGAAACATTAAAAAATATTTCATACAAATTGAAGAATTATAAAATTATGTTTTTTTTAAAAAATACAAATGTATAAAATTATGATGAGAAATTTAGAAACTCAACAAAATATGAAATTATTAACTTATTGACTTTTAGGAAGAAAAAAAAAAGGGCAGGGGCGGAAACCATTTATGAAAGATGAATTCTACTCATCTACTACTTTTTACTCCTACACTCACACCTATTGTTTTTTTATAGGGTGTAAGATGTAAGATAGTAAATAGTGGCTGAAAAGAATTTTTCTTTATGAAATATTGCCATGAACATTAGATGCATCCTACTATTTCACAACTTTGTAATAATTTTTTTTTTTTTTGAATTCAAGCACATCAAAATCAAAGAAATATTAAAAAAAAAAATCAGATTTTAATAAGTAGTTGTGTAAATTTTGTGTAATAGTTGGATCTTTATCATTTTTGTTCTTGATATAATCATATTGGGGTTAATGAAAACATTAATTGGAAAGGAGATGATGAGCTTTGTTAGTTCCCAAAACCAAATGGTCCATTTTTCATGCAAAGTTTTGAAAGAGATTTGAAAATTATTTTGCCTATTTTAAGCACTCACCGAAACAACTGGATTTTGGAATAGTAACTTTGCCACGGGAATAGGCCATCGTCACGGCCATTTTAAACCCAGCCCAAGTTTGGATTTTCGTTTTGCTGGCCCATGATGGGGGTTTAATGCTTACACTGTGCTTCTTTATATGCTGGGTTGAATGAGATATACGAAGTCAACAAAATAAAAATAAAAAATAATTTATTATTATTATTATTATTATTAATGAGCAATATTTATTATATTTGTGTGGATGGAAACTTGGTGCGGTTTGGATAGTGAGATGAGATGAGATGTTTTTAAATGAAAGTTGAATAAAATATTATTAGAATATTATTTTTTAATATAATTATTATTTTGGGATTTGAAAAAATTAAATTATTTATTAAATTTTATATGAAAATTTGGACAAATTGTAATGATGAGATGAGATGAGATAAAATACTTTTACTATCCAAACAGGACTTACAAATAGATTTTTTTCATAAAATTTATTTATTTTTTAAATGTAACATGTACTTACAATTTTACTTACAATGCTCGTTTTGTTAGTTTTATTTTGAGTTTCAAATATTATGATTTTTTGTATATCAATAATTGACTCGAGGAGAAATAATTTTTTTATAAGTTTTTCTTAAATATATTTAGTATATTTTTTAAAGAAAGTACAGAGTATTTGCACACATTCAAATTATAAAAATTATTTTCTAAGTATTAATTCAAAGCTTGAACGAAGAAATTAAATACTAAGGAAATGTTTAGATTCAAAATCTACTTCAACTCATCTCATCTTATCATTACAACTTTTTCAAATTTTTACACTAAATATAATAAATAATTCAACTTTTATTTTACTATTTATAAACTATCTCAATCCGTCTCAACTCAGCTATGAATTCAAACCTCTACTGAGATAAGGACGACAGTTTGGCTACTCAGTAATTCAATATGGGTGAAATCTAAACCACATTGATAATTAATAATTAATTAATAATAATAGTAAATTTTACAAAAAAGGAATATAAACAAGGAATTAAAAAAGGAGCAAAAAGTGAGATATGACATAGCAAAGATTCATTGGTTATAGAAAATCACTCTACTGGTCTTCACCTGAGGGGATCCGGACCCCTAAAACCCTCGTTACAAGGTCTTTCCTTCTTTTCACCTCCTCTCGAAAGGGTCGAATTCTCTGCTTTCGATGGAGACCGCGGACATGGATGTCGAAGAACAGCCGCATTCAGATCCCAGTTCAAACTCTTACAAGCGGTTTGGACTAAAAAATTCATTTCAGACCAATTTCGGCGATGACTACGTTTTCCAAATCGTCCCCAAGTACGATTTTTTGCCTCCCTACTAACATAATTTTCCTTTGAATTTCTAATTTTTTGGACGAAAACTTAGGAAGAGAGGACAAATTGGATTTGAGTCCTGCAAACCACCCCCTAATTGACATACTCAAAGCTTTAAATTAGGTTAGTGGGCCTTCACTATGCATTTTCGCTTGTGTGCTTTTCCAAACCTTTCTCGGGAAACAACCGAGTAATTCTTATCTGGGATTTTAGGAATTGTGTTCAGTTGTATTTTGGGAGGTGATTTTTTTGTCTGGTTTTGGATGTAAGGGAGGATTGGACGGCAATGGCTGTGTCATTGTCTACAAATGCGGTGAAGCTGTACTCACCAGTAACTGGTCAGTACTACGGAGAGTGTAGGGGTCACTCTACGACGATAAATCACATCTCATTCTCGGGTGCATCAACCCCACATGTATTGCACTCTTGCTCTTCTGATGGAACCATTAGAGCTTGGGATTCGAGGTCATTCCAGGAGGTAGTCACTTAGTCTCTCTCTTTGCATTTAGATGTATATATGTGTGTGGTTATGTGGTCTCCAATATTTTTGTGTTTTGTGAGTAAATTCATTTTAGAACGACTGATTCTGATTTTGATTTTTGTTTATTTTGTTTCATTCTTGATACTGTAGGTTTCATGTATAAGTGCTGGCAATTCGCAAGAGGTCTTCAGCTTCTCGTTTGGAGGATCAAATGATAACCTTCTTGCTGCAGGATGTCAATCCCAGGTTTGATGTCTATAGTAGGAGATCAATGATATTGACTGTTATGAAATGTTAGTTTTCTGATTTAGATATTTATAGTTTTTGTGAAATGATATGCATTTATTGTTCCCACACATATAGGATAGCTATGTCTAGAGATGATGTTTCCAGAGGATAATATGCTTGTTTTTTTTTCTTTTTCATTTGTTTGTTAGACAAAAAAGTTAGTGAAGTGCAGAAATTACTAGTTTCTTACGATTATCTTCTCTTGCATCATTTTTACGAAGATACTCTTCTGGGACTGGAGGAACAAAAAGCAAGTTGCTTGTTTGGAGGACTCTCACGTGGATGATGTTACACAGGTTTGTCTGATGCTTATGCCTGTGAAATGTGTCCATATAACAGATTGAGCCATGCTCACTTATTTACTAGTTTATGCATAGGCAAATAGTGATCTAAATTAGTTTTTAATTTGCCCTTATCAAGTACTTGAAATGTGTTAGAATGCAACTTCTACAGTCAGGCGTATTAGTTTATTTAGGATGGAGCATGTATTAAGAAACCTAGATTCCCGTATGGAATGCTATGTTATGTAGGCCAAGCTTGCATTGTACTTATTTTGTGATACCTGTACTTGTAAAAAAAAAAATATTTATTTTGTAATACTTGTCTCAGAAATGTCACAACCTGGTTTTTTCACTGACTTCTTTGAAAAGTTTAATAAAAAAATTGTCTGGTGTGCTTATGTGATCTATTGTCATGATAGGGTGATGAAGGGATCTAATTGCTTGATTAGATAGCTCATTTTTGGAACACGTGTTTATTCTGACTTTTCCGTACCTTTGTGGTTGTTGGTAGGTTCACTTTGCCCCTGATCATCGGAGCAAGCTTGTTTCTGCCTCTGTGGATGGCTTGATATGTATATTTGATACCGAAGGAGATATCAATGATGATGAACATCTGGAATCAGTAAGCGCAAGCCTGTAATATGTTGAAATTTATGTCCAACTGAGTTGATTGGGAGTGATGGGTCAACGGTCAGTTATTAGGAATTTTAAGTAAATTATTGGTCATTTTTAAGTGACAATTGCTGAAAAATGCAAGTGGGCTTTTGGTAATCAGGAAATTTGGTAGCAGTAATTTCTCGCTTTCAGAATATGACTGAGGCTATCATCTTATTTGATAAACAACTTGAATAGAGATCTTGTATATTCCCTTCCAATATGGGACACTATCTTGGAAGAATCAATATAACTTTATGCGTTGTAGGTCTACATGGTATCATGTGTCGTGTAGGCAGTCTTGTGAAAGCTTTTATTTTTATGTCCTTAGGTTAAAAGGGTTTCTGGGTAATATCTTTTATATATTCTATTTTTCACCCATATATATTCTAATTTGCAATTTGACTTTTTGTCATCAAGAACAAAAGGGAACAACTATTTTTATTATATTTAGGATTCATCTCAATGGTGTTAAACTATTAAATTGCGTTGTTAGTCAAAACTTGTTTAGTTTTAGTTCACATATTACTTCTCATAGGCATTTCTTTTTGTGGTTCTTTGTCAATTAAGTGTTTTTCAGTATTTAAGGGCATATGTTTTTTTTACTTGGAAAAAGGGATTTTTTTTCTTTTAACTGCAAGATTTTGTACTAAAATACTGACAAAAAAAAAGCATGTGTCAAAAACTTATTAGTATTTGACGTACGTAGTCACATTATATGACACGTTAAGTGCTTCAGCTAGAGTCTGACACAAACGCATGGTTCTTATTTGACAAGTTTTACAACCATGTAGGTAATAAATGTGGGAACTTCAGTTGGGAAAGTGGGGTTTCTTGGAGGGAAGCAGCAAAAGCTCTGGTGCTTGACCCACATTGAGACCTTAAGGTATTAATCATTTCTCATTACTGGTATAGACAGCTTCATTATTAGAATAATCTTTAGATAAAATGCTACCCTTTTATCTTCTTCTCTTGTGGGAATCACGAGTCATATTTTGTTGGGTGTAGTGTGACATGTGTACCCCTGTGACCTTACGTATGGGGTGACTCGAAAGACGTTCTCTCTCTCTCTCGCACACACACACACAAATACACACAAAAACAGCAAACTCACAAAAGATGTTCTATACACATGCTACATCCATCTGAAGTTACAATCTATGCCGTGCATCATATTTCTTGGCCCACCTCTTCAAATTGTCTCGTGTTATTTGTGCTTGAAACTCATTTATACTCTGATCGGCCGTCCAAATATATGTTAAATGCCGATAGCTTACTGAATTGCTGCTCATTGTAGTGTTTGGGACTGGAAAGGTGCAAAAAATGAAGCAAGCTTTCAAGATGCTCGTTTGTTAGCCTCCAATAGTTGGGCGTTAGATCATGTAAGTCTTTCATGTTAATAGAATCTTCTCGTTTTAATCAATCCGTAGAAGTACTATGATTCATGTTTACTTACATGTGCAAAACTTTCCCATTACTTATTAAAAAATGTAGCAATAACCCTACCCTTGGAAAGAAGCAGCCAAGTCCATGAGTTAGTTTGATTACTTGTAGTAAATAAAGATACAAGAGGACCAGAAAGATCACAAAGTCAAGCAGTTAAATGTGAACCATGATTCTGCAGCTACCAACTGAATCACCTATATCGTGCATATCAACCATGCTTTTGCTGTAGTCAAGTTAAAGG